>NC_092110.1:31677969-31690469 GCF_045679555.1 Salvelinus alpinus
ATGATTTGTACTTTTACTTTTGATACTTAAGTATATTTTAGCAATTACATTTACTTTTGATACTTAAGTATATTTCAAACCAAATACTTTTAGACTTTTACTCAAGTAGTATTTTACTGGGTGACTTTCACCTTGACTTTCACTTTCCTACTTGAGTCATTTTCTATTAAAGTATCTTTACTTTTACTCAAGTATGACAATTGGGTACTTTTTCCACCACTGCACCTACATAAGGACTTCTAAACCCTTAAGCAGTATGTAAGGATTTCATGAATGTTTATGTCAACAGCCACAAGCTATGCATTAGACATTCTCTTTGTTTACACAGGTGAAGACCCATGAGGCTCTTCACAGGTTCTGCCCCTCAGGTGACAAACTGTGACCAAGGTGTGTGGCACAATGTTGGAACAAGACCATATTTCAGCAGGTGACATGATGCGGTGAGTGGAAACCTCAACTAAGGCCATTTCTTATTATCACTCAGACTGTATCACTCAGACTGTAACCGAAGACCATACCAATTAACCTCTCCGTCACTGTGTCGAGACATGATTTCTTTCCAACTTGTCGTGGCGCACCGCAGCAATACTGAAGACATTTTGAAGTGGTGAAATCTGTAGTGCCAAGATTGGCTTCCCATTTTAACTGACTTGATCGATTTTTGTCACCGGAAAGCTGGCTTTGTGATTGGCGATCTCAGTTCGTTGAGGCCCCTGCGGTGGCTGGAACAAACAAGCGCATCATGTCCAAGGGGGACATTGATTGGTGCTATTTTTGCTTTGCCACATGACAGACGCAGCATGTTCACAGGAGAACATCCATGCTCACACCTGTTTGCCTGAATTGGATGTGTGACACACAGCACCACTGTTGCTGTTGTCACAAAGAGGGAAGCAGGATGATGGTGATTGAGGGTATTATGCATTCTGGTTGGTTTAGCACTGACCATCCACGTTTGATGTACAAAGCGAGCTATTGAGGAATACTCAATCTGAACTATGCAAAATAAATGTAGTAGTGTTTGAATTATGTGTCTTTTAACTTCTCTAGGATAGGTGGGACGATAGCGTCCCACTTGGCCAAAATCCAGAAAAAATGTAGCGCGCCAAATTCAAATATATTACTATAAAAATCAATCTTTCATGAAATCACACATGAAAGACACCAAATTAAAGCTACACATGTTGTGAATCCAGCCAACATGTCTGATTTCAAAAAGGATTTAAGGGGAAAGCACACCAAACAATTATGTTAGCTCAGTACATAGCCACAGAAAAACACAGCCATTTTCTCAGCAAAAGATAGTAGTAACAAAAACCAGAAATAGAGATAAAATGAATCACTAACCTTTGAACATCTTCATCAGATGACACTCATATGACGTCATCTTACACAATACATTTATGTTTTGCTCGATAATGTGCATATTTATTGTCACGTTCTGACCATAGTTCTTATGTGTTTTGCTTGTTTTAGTGTTGGTCAGGACGTGAGCTGGGTGGGCATTCTATGTTGTGTGTCTAGTTTGTCTGTTTCTATGTTTGGCCTAATATGGTTCTCAATCAGAGGCAGATGTTTTGTGTTGTCTCTGATTGGGAATCATATATAGGTGGCTTGTTTTGTGTTGGGGATTGTGGGTGGTTGTTTCCTGTCTCTGTGTTTTCTCTACACCAGATAGGGCTGTATCGGTAAGCCACGTTTGTTATTTTGTTATTTTGTATTTTGTAAGTGTTCACTGTTTAATCGTCATTATTAAATCATGTTGAACACGAGCTACGCTGCGTCTTGGTCCGATCCCTGCTACACCTCCTCTTCAGACGAAGAGGAGGAAGGCTGCCGTTACATTTATATCCACAAATCTCGGTTTACATTGGCGCCATGTTCAGAAATGCCTCCAAAATATTCGGAGTAATTACAGAGAGCCACGTCAAATAACAGAAATATACATCATAAACTTTGATGAAAGATACATGTTTTACATATAATTAAAGATACACTTGTTCCTAATGCAACCGCTGTGTCAGATTTAAAAAAAACTTTACGTAAAAAGCACACCATGCAATAATCTGAGACGGCGCTCAGATGTAACAACGTTTCTCCGCCATGTTGGAATCAACAGAAATACGAAATTACATCATAAATATTCCCTTACCTTTGATTATCTTCATCAGAATGCAGTGCCAGGAATCCTAGTTCCACAATAAATCGTTGTTTTGTTCGATAATGTCCATTACTTATGTCCAATTAGCTAATTTTGCTAGCATGTGTAGTACATGTGTCCAAACGCTCGCGCAGATGCAGGCAAACGTCGGACGAAAACTTCTAAAAGTTATATTCCAGGTCGAATAAACTGGTCAAACTTAGTAGAGAATCAATCTTCAGGATGTTGTTATCATTTATATCCAATAAGGTTCCAACCGGGGAATTATTTTCAGTCTCTATAAGTAATGGAACGCATGACGATATAATGAGGAAAGCGCGTGACCAAGAACTGGCACTCTGCCAAACCACTGACTGAAACACCTCCCATCCGGTCCCACAACACAGCATAAGCTTCATTCCACGTTCTACTGACTGTTGACATCTAGTGGAAGGCGTATGAAGTGCAAACAGATCCATATATTACAGGGAATTGAATAGGCAATGACTTTAACAACGACCACTCTCAGAATTTTCACTTCCTGTTTGGATTTCTTCTCAGGTTTTTGCCTGCCATATGAGTTCTGTTATACTCATAGACATCATTCAAACAGTTTTAGAAACTTCAGAGTGTTTTCTATCCACTAGTAATGATCATATGCATATATTTGCATGTGGGACAGAGTAGGAGGCAGTTCACTATGGGCACGAAATTCATCCAAAAGTGAAAATGCTGCCCCCTATACCAAAGAAGTTAAGCTAATCGTTTGTCTACGTGTATCTATCCCATCAATGGACTGAGTGGTACAGTATGTACCTACACTACCGTTCAAAAGTTTGGGGTCACTTAGATATGTCCTTGTTTTTGAAAGAAAAGCAATTTTTTTATCCTTTAAAATATTATCAAATTGATCTGAAATACAGTGTAGACATTGTTAATGTTGTAAATGACTATTGGAGCTGGAAACAGCAGATTTTTTTTATGGAATATCTACATAGTCGTACAGAGGCCCATTATCAGCAACCATCACTCTTGTGTTCCAATGGCACGTTGTGTTAGCTAACCCAAGTTTATAATTTTAAAAAGGCTAATTGATCATTAGAAAACCCTTTTGCAATTATGTTAGCACAGCTGAAAACTGTTGTCCTGATTAAAGAAGCAATAAAACTGTCCTTCTTTAGACTAGTTGAGTATCTGGAGCATCAGCATTTGTGAGTTCAATTACAGGCTCAAAATGGCCAGAAACAAAGAACTTTCTTCTGAAACTCATCAGTCTATTCTTGTTCTGAGAAATGAAGGCTATTCCATGCGAGAAATTGCCAAGAAACTGAAGATCTCATACAACGTTGTGTACTACTCCGTTCACAGAACAGCACAAACTGTCTCTAAACAGAATAGAAAGAGGAGTGGGAGGCCCCGATGCACAACTGAGCAAGAGGACAAGTACATTAGAGTGTCTAGTTTGAGAAACTGACGCCTCTCAAGTCCTCAACTGGCAGCTTCATTAAATAGTACCCGCAAAACACCAGTCTCAACGTCAACAGTGAAGAGGCGACTCCGGGATGCTGGCCTTCTAGGCAGAGTTGCAAAGAAAAAGCCATATCTCAGACTGGCCAATAAAAATTAAATATTAAGATGGGCAAAAGAACGCAGACACTGGACAAAGGAAGATTGGAATAAAGTGTTATGGACAGACAAATCTAAGTTTGAGGTGTTCGGATCACAAAGAAGAACATTTGTGAGACGCAGAAAAAATGAAAAGATGCTGGAGGAGTGCTTGATGCCATCTGTAAAGCATGGTGGAGGCAATGTGATGGTCTGGGGGTGCTTTGGTGGTGGTAAAGTGGGAGATTTGAACAGGGTAAAAGGGATCTTGAAGAAGGAAGGCTATCACTCCATTTTACAACGCCATGCCATACCCTGTGGACGGCGCTTAATTGGAGCCAATTTCCTCCTACAACAGGACAATGACCCAAAGCACAGCTCCAAACTATGCAATAACTATTTAGGGAAGAAGCAGTCAGCTGCTTCTGTCTATAATGGAGTGGCCAGCACTGTCACCGGAGCTCAACCCTATTTAGCTGTTGTGGGAGCAGCTTGACCGTATGGTACGTAAGAAGTGCCCATCAAGCCAATCCAACTAGTGGGAGGTGCTTCAGGAAGCATGGGGTGAAATCTCTTCAGATTACCTCAACATATTGACAACTAGAATGCCAAAGGTCTGCAAAGCTGTAATTGCTGCAAATGGAGGATTCTTTGACAAAAGCTAAGTTTGAAGGACACAATTATTATTTAAATTAAAGATAATTATTTACAACCTTGTCAACGTCTTGACTATATTTCCTATTCATTTTGCAACTCATTTAATGTATGTTTTCATGGAAAACAAGGACATTTCTAAGTGACCCCAAACTTTTGAATGGTAGTTTATGTTTCACTCTGAAATGTATTACTACTAACCTTCATCCATAGGCTCATGAGTGCCACATTGCCTGACAACATTTCCATAACACACGAATAGCAGCTTTCGGCTTAACATACAGGGGCAATCTGTTGACTGTTGATTTAAAGATGGTAACTGTATATTATCCTTTCGTATACATGTCAACAAGGAAGATTAAAAAGCAGAGCAACATCCTGATGATTTAGATATTGTAGTGATATATGTTTAGATATTGACGCAGGTAGGATTATAGGCACTAATATCTTAGAAATGATTGTTATGACCATCTGTTCCCTTATTGAGTGCTTGCTCATAACCAGGCAGCTCAACGTTGGCATGCATATCTGCCACACGACTGACTGGGATTCCTTTGAGCATTCGTGTTTAAAATTCATTTAGCTTGTGTATGAACATGTTTTATCTATACTGAAGACACTCCAAGAGCAGATGCCCATCCTAGTCGTCTATATTCAAAGAAAACATACCAACAACATCATCCCTCCTGGAGCCAGTTTAAAATAACAGAAATTGTAATTTAAAAGATTAACTTTAGTAAGTCCCTTACCAGATAAACTATATACAGTTGAAGTCAGAAGTTTACATACACTTAGGTTGGAGTCATTAAAACTCATTTTACAACCACTCCAAAAATGTCTTGTTAACAAACTATAGTTCTGGTAAGTTGGTTAGGACATCTACTTTGTGCATGACACAAGTAATTTTTCCAACAATTGTTTACAGACAAATTATTTCACTTATAATTCACTGTATCACAATACCAGTGGGTCAGAAGTTTACATACACTAAGTTGACTTTGCCTTTAAAACAGTTGGAAAATTGCAGAAAAGGATGTCATGGCTTTAGAAGCTTCTGATAGGCTAATTGACATAATTTGATTCAATTGGAGGTGTGCCTGTGGATATATTTCAAGGCCTTCCATCAAACTTAGTGCCTCTTTGCTTGACATCATGGGAAAATCAAAAGAAATCAGCCAAGACCTCAGAAAAAAATTGTAGACCTCCACAAGTCTGGTTCATCCTTGGGAGCAATTTCCAAACGCCTGAAGGTACCATGTTCATCTGTACAAACAATAGCACGCAAGTATAAACTCCATGGGACCACGCAGCTGTCCCACCGCTCAGTAAGGAGACTTGTTCCGTCTCCTAGAGATGAACGTACTTTGGTGCGAAAAGTGCAAATCAATCCCAGAACAACAGCAACGGACCTTGTGAAGATGCTGGAGGAAACAGGTACAAAAGTATCTATATCCACAGTAAAACGAGTCCTATATCGGCATAACCTGAAAGGCTGCTCTGCAAGGAAGAAGCCACTGCTCCAAAACCACCATAAAAAAGCCAGACTACGGTTTGCAACTGCACATGGGGACAAAGATTGTACTTTTTGGAGAAATGTCCTCTGGTCTGATGAAACAGAAATAGAACTGTTTGGCCATATTGACCATCGTTATGTTTGGAGGAAAAAGGGGAAGCTTGCAAGCCGAAGAACACCATCCCAACCATGAAGCATGGGGGTGGCTGCCTCATGTTGTGGGGGTGCTTTGCTGCAGGAGGGACTGGTGCACTTCACAAAATAGATGGCATCATGAGGAAAGAAAATTATGTGGATATATTGAAGCAACATCTCAAGTCATCGGTCAGGAAGTTAAAGCTTGGTCGCAAATGGGTATTCCAAATGGACAATTACTCCAAGCATACTTCCAAAGTTGTGGCAAAATGGCTTAAGGACATTACTAATTGAGTGTGTGTAAACTTCTGACCCACTGGGAATGTGATGAAAGAAATAAAAGCTGAAATAAATCAATCTCTCTACTATTATTCTGACATTTCACATTCTTAAAATAAAGTGGTGATCCTAATTGACCTAAGACAGGGAATTTTTACTGGGATTAAATGTCAGGAATTGTGAAAAAACTGAGTTTAAATGTATTTGGCTAAGGTGTATGTAAACTTCCGACTTCAACTGTATACATAAGAATATTGTGGTGTGTGGTGTCAGGAAAATAACCTCTCACTCAACGTAGACAAAACAAAGCAGATGATCGTGGACTTCAGGAAACAGCAGAGGGAGCACCCCCCCATCCACATCGACGGGAAAGTAGTGGAGAAGTTTTCTTGGCGTACACATCACTGACAAACTGAAATGGTCCACCCACACAGACAGAGTGGGGAAGAAGGCGCAACAGCGCCTCTTCAACCTCAGGAGGCTGAAGAAATTTGTCTTGTCACCTAAAACACTCACAAACTTTTACAGATACACAATCGAGAGCATCCTGTCGGGCTGTATCACCGCGTGGTACGGCAACTGCACCGCCCTCAACTGCAAGGCTCTCAAGAGGGTAGTGCGGTCTGCACAACGCATCACCGGGGGCAAACTACCTGCCCTCCAGGACAACTACAGCACCCGATGTCACAGGAAGGCCATAAAGATCATCAAGGACAACAACCACCCGAGCCACTGCCTGTTCACACCGCTATCATCCAGAAGGCGAGGTCAGTACAGGTGCATCAAAGCAGGGACCGAGAGACTGAAATAAGCTGTTTATCTCAAGGACATCAGACTGTTAAACAGCCATCACTAACATAGAGAGGCTGCTGCCAGCATACAGACTCAAATCTCTGGCCACTTAAATATATGGACTTAATAAAGGTATCACTTGTCACTTTAAATAATGCCACTTTAATAATGTTTACATATCCTACATTACTCATCTCATATGTATATATACTGTATTCCATACCAACTACTGCATCTTGCCTATGCCGCGCTGCCATCGCTCATCCATATTTTTATATGTACATATTGTTATTCATTCCTTTACATTTGTGTGTATAAGATAGTTGTTGTGAAATTGTTAGATTACTTGTTAGATATTACTGCATTGTTGGAACTAGAAGCACAAGCATTTTGCTACACTCGCATTAACATCTGCTAACCATGTGTATGTGACCAATAACATTTGATTTGATTTGAATGTGGACACTCCTTAAAATGTGTGGATTTGACTTTTCAGCTACAACCGTTGCTGACAGGTGTATAAAATTGAGCACACAGCCCTGCAATATCCATAGACTTTTTCATTATTTTACCCCTTTTCCTCCCCAATTGGTAGTTACAGTCTTGTCCCATCGCTGCAACTCCCCTACGGACTCGGGAGAGAAAAAGATTGAGAGCCGTGCGTCCTCCGAAACACGACCCTGCCAAGCCGCACTGCTTCCTGACACACTGCTCGCTTAACCTGGAAGCCAGCCGCACCAATATGTCAGAGGAAACACCATCCAGTTGGCGACCGAAGTCAGCTTGCAGGCGCCCGGCCCACCACAAGGAGTTACTAGAGCACGATGGGACAAGGAAATCCCGGCCGGCCAAACCCTCCCCTAACCCAGATGACGCTGGGACAATTGTGCACCAACTCACGGGATCGAACCCAGGTCTGTAATGACGCCTTAAGCACTGCCTTAAACCGCTGCGCCACTCAGGAGGCCGCAATATCCACAGACAAACATTGGCAGTATAGAAGAGCTCAGTGACTTTCAACGTGGCACCGTAATAGGATGCCACCTTTCCAACGACCCCCCCACGATGCTACTACTCTCTGTTATTATATATGCATAGCCACTTTAACAACCCTACCTGCATGTACATTATCTCAATTACCTCGACACCGGTGCCCCCGCACATTGACACATTGACTCTGTACCGGTACCCCCTGTATATAGCCCCGCTATTGTTATTTACTGCTGCTCTGGGAGATGAGTTGTCTTGTCTGTCTGTCTCTCCAACTTCTGGCAGATTGTCTCCTCAGCTGCAGCTGTTTGCTCCAGACCAGACCCCCTGTTTTTTCTTATTTTATGGTCTTCATGTCAGATAGTGTCACTGAAGTGACAACGCGCTGCTGGAATGGAGACTCTTTGGCAGTGTTAGGCACACAGGCGCCTCTCTGTGGGTTTCTCACGACTCTGCTTGCACCCTCAGTGCCTCTCCCCTTCATGTGGCTGTGGGCCGCGTGGTTTCGACGGACACACATGAAAGGAGGGAAGTGTCACCAGGGCTGATTGATGGGAGCTCCGCTGTGTGTGTGTGTTTGTGTGTGTAAGTGTTTTTGTATATGTACTGTGTGTGTGTGTGTGTGTGTGTGTTAGTGTGTGTGTGTGTGTGTGTGTGTGTGTGTGTGTGTGTGTGTGTGTGTGTGTGTGTGTGTGTGTGTGTGTGTGTGTGTGTGTGTGTGTGTGTGTGTGTGTGTGTGTGTGTGTGTGTTTCAGGGAGATGCGTCCCCAGCTGGATGTGGCCCCAGGGGGCTGTGTTCTCCAAACAGGAAGTGGGTGTCATCGTCTCAGGATGTGTCTTTGGGACACAACAGTAGATCTGTGTGTCTCTAGCTTCCTTTAAATTTTCCTCCCTCGCATATAGACACACACACACACACACACACACACACACACACACACACACACACACACACACACACACACACACACACACACACACACACACACACACACACACACACACACACACACACACACACACACTTGTATAGACACGGGCTTATAGCAGTTTATCTTAATTTCCCCCAGCGCCCTGCTTGGCTGCTCAGTTGACAGCCGTCTTCCTCCCGCCGAGTGTGTCCGCTTTCCATTTACAGCTGTTGGCTTGTTAGAGCTGAGCAGATACAATGGTGCTCTAATAATGACTAATTAGCCAGCCAAATTGGGACTGCCTTGCTCAACAACCAGGGGGCGGAGCCTAGAGGGTGGGGAGGAGTTGGGTGGGTTTGAGGAAGTGGAGTAAATGAAAGCTCAAAACAGAGAAGGAGGAGGAAACAATACACCCCAATCGCTGTTTTTTTTCCTGATTTTTGGCGTTCAATGAAAGTCAATTAACTAAGTACACCAGATCCAGCTGCTATTGTCTATGGGAAAGACCAGGAAATTAAGTAGACCAGAAAATGACAATTTTTTTCAATGGTTCACGGCCTGAGTGTACTATCTTCATGTATCCACCATCTTTGGCCCCAAACACGCTCATTACTCATCCACAGTAGTTAGTTCAACTGAAGGGTAGTATAAAATCATAGATTATGTCTTTTTTGGAGAGTCGGGTTACATGAAAGTAGATGACTGTCAAGTTGTGATGAACACAGTTATCACCCCCTACAGAGGGGTTGCCATATGTTTTCTGGCACCATACTTCTACAGAGGGGTTTGCCATACTGTATGTTTTCTGGCACCATACTTATACAGAGGGGTTGCCATATGTTTTCTGACACCATACTTCTACAGAGGGGTTGCCATACTGTATGTTTTCTGACACCATACTTATACAGAGGGGTTGCCATATGTTTTCTGACACCATACTTCTACAGAGGGGTTGCCATACTGTATGTTTTCTGACACCATACTTATACAGAGGGGTTGCCATATGTTTTCTGACACCATACTTATACAGAGGGGTTGCCATACTGTATGTTTTCTGGCACCATACTTATACAGAGGGGTTGCCATATGTTTTCTGGCACCATACTTATACAGAGGGGTTGCCATATGTTTTCTGACACCATACTTCTACAGAGGGGTTGCCATACTGTATGTTTTCTGACACCATACTTCTACAGAGGGGTTGCCATACTGTATGTTTTCTGACACCATACTTATACAGAGGGGTTGCCATACTGTATGTTTTCTGGCACCATACTTCTACAGAGGGGTTGCCATACTGTATGTTTTCTGACACCATACTTATACAGAGGGGTTGCCATATGTTTTCTGACACCATACTTCTACAGAGGGGTTGCCATACTGTATGTTTTCTGTGGGCTCTTGGATTGTCCAATTCCTCCTGGACTGACCTCTCAGTGCTGTGTATATGTTGGGACAAATTCGTTTTCAGCTTGACTGCTTGTGTTTGTAAATTCATTTGGAAGGCTATATAATCACCCAAGACTGGGGAATGTGCCCAGTTTGTATGTGTGTGCGTGTGTGTGTGTGTGTGTGTGTCTGTGCGTGCGTGCGCATGTGTGTCTGTGCGTGCGCGCATGTGTGTCTGTGCATGTGCGCATGTGTGTGTATCTGTGTGCATGTGCGTGCCTTTCTGTGTGTGTCCTCTGTAGTTCAGTTAGTAGAGCATGGTGCTCTGTAGTTCAGTTAGTAGAGCATGGTGCTCTGTAGTTCAGTTAGTAGAGCATGGTGCTCTGTAGTTCAGTTAGTAGAGCATGGTGCTCTGTAGTTCAGTTAGTAGAGCATGGTGCTCTGTAGTTCAGTTAGTAGAGCATGATGCTCTGTAGTTCAGTTAGTAGAGCATGGTGCTCTGTAGTTCAGTTAGTAGAGCATGGTGCTCTGTAGTTCAGTTAGTAGAACATGGTGCTCTGCTCTGTAGTCTATAGAACTATAGACTTAAGAAGAAAGTTAAGCAAAGTTACTATTCCTAAAAAAGGTTATTGGAAATGTTCTTGCGCAATTTGTTATGTTTCTCCTTAAGCAAGAAGTTAAGAAGAAATTAGATTCTTGACAATAAAGTTATTGGATTTGTTGTTAATTCCAAGATGGCTAAGCCCTTGTCCTAAACTCAGGGCAGTGAGAGCACACGCTCATGAAAGCAATTGAACATGTTTATTCACTCACAAACTTCATTTGAACATTTCAGTGTTGATTATTTTAAACCAAAGAACATGTTTTAGAACAGTAACCTCAGTAGGAAATATGCTAACATGATTGCCATTGCTAAATAGATAGCTAGCCAAATCGGTTGCCTAGCAACAAACATCTTAAGAAGCTTCGTAAGAAGATATTTGAGAAGTTCGTAAGACAATCCTTAAATCTTAAGATATTGTTAAGGAATTGCACTTACGAACTATCTTATGTACTTCTTTATTATTATAATTTTTTTTAAGAAGCCTCTTAAGTTTTTGTGTTTTGTGAATCTTGACCCTGGACCCAAGCCAAACCCTTGACAGGTTCATTTTGAAGCACTCACTTCAGGAAAGAGAGAGAGAGGTCTCTAGGGGAATCTCCTCCCTCTCCCCACATAAACATTCTCTGATCCAAGGAGAGAGCCACACATCACTATACACGCATTGGAATACTCCCTCCCTATTGGTCCCATAGACTACTTACAACACAAGGTATCATTTTGTGAATGTGTCATTTTGTGTCATTTTGTAATTTGGCTGAACTATCCCTTTAAATAGGTGAGCAGGCTGTGTCTCAATCTCCTGGAGACAGCCATTAGCATATGCTAGTGAAATGAGCAATGCTGTCATGAGCTAGCTTAGCCGCCGTGTCCATCTGACCCCAGCAGTGGGGCTAATGGCTAATGTCCTCAGCCCAGCTCACCCGGGTGATTTGTAATTGCAGACACCACACAGGGAGAGAGAGAGAGAAGGAGGTTGAGAGCAAAAGAGAGATAGAAAGAACGAGATAGGGAGAGTGAGGAGGGGATGGGATGAAGAAAGAGAGAGAGAGATGGGTTAGGTAGAAAGATGAAGTGAGAAAGTGTGAGAAAGACAGAAATAGAGAGAGAGGGAGGGAGGAGGGAGGGATGGGACATTCAAGGCAGCAGAAGTCCAGGAAGCATCCTTAAACACACAGCCATATCTCTAGTCTAAGGCTCTCAGGAGACAAGGTGTTTGGCCAGGTTCCCTGATCTCCTTTACTGGTCAGTCACATGCAGAAGCAGGAGCCTGCAACAGGGGGCTCATAGACTACCTCCTAAACCCATGAAGGACATCTGGGTGTGGCCACAGGCTGCAGAGAGAGGTACTGCAGTATGAAGCTCTGGAGAAACAGGCGGCTGAAGCAGATTAGCAGGATCTCACATGTTGCGTAACAGATCCCCCCTCTCGTGAAAAACCTGCTGGCCGACCGTTAAGCAGGATTGGCCTTACACTAACGCCCGTATACA
>NC_092110.1:31692969-31700469 GCF_045679555.1 Salvelinus alpinus
AAGTTCATAACAAATTATCCAACATGGGGTCAAATGAAGGTGATACTGAATCTTAGGGATTTAAGTATCTTAGATACTGAGCTTTGGGCTGTAGAGTCAGTAAGGGGAACTAGCAAAGAACACAAAGAACAACCGATAATTGAAAACATCTTGTTGGACATGAACAGATTGAGGAAATGTGGGAGAGAGGATTTAAGTTGTTCTTATTGCGTACAAAATGTTACTTTGGTCATTTCTTTCACGTCCCAAGGGGAGTGAATGGTTTATGATATTAGATAGCTCTGTGATGGAACCAGATTGGACTTTTGGCAATCCCTGTGATAAACATCATAGTACTGTGAACAGTTCAGACATTATGACTCACTGAAGGAAAAGCAAGGGTCATCAAAGGACTGACCCACTGTATGAAGATTACACTGGCTTACAAAAGGCTTCAAACTTCCCAGGAGACTTATTCCATGATCCCCCACACTCTTCAAAAAAAGGGTTCCAAAATGTTTCTTTGGCTGTCCCCATAGGAGAGACCTTTTTGGTTCCAGGAAGAACCAATTTTGATTTCAGGTAGAACTCTTTTGGGTTCCTGTAGAACCCTTTGTGGAACCCAAAAAGGGTTCTGCCTGGAACCAAAAAGGGTTCTTCAAAGTTTTGTCCTATGGGGACAGCCGAAGAACCATTTTTAGTTTTGGATAACACCTTTTTTTCTAGGAGTGCGTGGTTTGCTAACTGTGTTATGTACAGTATGTATGATTGTTTCAAGGGCCCTATGTTGTGATAAACATGTATCTATAATGATAGTGGTCACGGGTTGCATCTTCATATGGTATTACCATTGGTTTCAGTCTGGCCAAGCAGTCTGAGGTAGAGACAGAACCCCGATCTCTTTCTCTACATGAAACACTCTCCCTAGTAGCAGTACATCTTGGCACGGTGCACTTCCTCTCTCTCTCTCTCTGTCTCTCTGTCTCTCTCTCTCTGTCTCTCTCTCTCTCTCTGTCTCTGTCTCTCTCTCTCTCTCTCTCCCTCTCTCTCTCTCGCTCTTTGTCTCTCTCTCTGTCTCTCTGTCTCTCTGTCTCTCTCTCGCTCTCTGTCTCTCTCTGTCTCCCACTCTCTCTCTGTCTCTCTCTCTGTCTCTCTCTGTCAATTCAATTCAATTCAATTCAATTCAATTCAAGGGGCTTTATTGGCATGGGAAACATGTGTTAACATTGCCAAAGCAAGTGAGGTAGATATTATACAAAAGTGAAATAAACAATAAAAATGAACAGTAAACATTACACATACAGAAGTTTCAAAACAATAAAGACATTACAAATGTTATATTATATATATATAGTGTTGTAACAATGTACAAATGGTTAAAGCACACAAGTTAAAATAAATAAGCATAAATATGGGTTGTATTTACAATGGTGTTTGTTCTTCACTGGTTGCCCTTTTCTTGTGGCAACAGGTCACAAATCTTGCTGCTGTGATGGCACACTGTGGAATTTCTCCCAGTAGATATGGGAGTTTATCAAAATTGGATTTGTTTTCAAATTCTTTGTGGATCTGTGTAATCTGAGGGAAATATGTCTCTCTAATATGGTCATACATTGGGCAGGAGGTTAGGAAGTGCAGCTCAGTTTCCACCTCATTTTGTGGGCAGTGTGCACATAGCCTGTCTTCTCTTGAGAGCCATGTCTGCCTACGGCGGCCTTTCTCAATAGCAAGGCTATGCTCACTGAGTCTGTACATAGTCAAAGCTTTCCTTAAGTTTGGGTCAGTCACAGTGGTCAGGTATTCTGCCACTGTGTACTCTCTGTTTAGTGCCAAATAGCATTCTAGTTTGCTCTGTTTTTTTGTTAATTCTTTCCAATGTGTCAAGTAATTATCTTTTTGTTTTCTCATGATTTGGTTGGGTCTAATTGTGCTGTTGTCCTGGGGCTCTGTGGGGTGTGTTTGTGTTTGTGAACAGAGCCCTAGGACCAGCTTGCTTAGGGGACTCTTCTCCAGGTTAATCTCTCTGTAGGTGAAGGCTTTGTTATGGAAGGTTTGGGAATCGCTTCCTTTTAGGTGGTTGTAGAATTTAACTACTATTTTCTGGATTTTGATCATTAGCAGGTATCGGCCCAATTCTGCTCTGCATGCATTATTTGGTGTTTTACTTTGTACACTGAGAATATTTTTGCAGAATTCTGCATGTAGAGCCTCAATTTGGTCTTTGTCCCATTTTGTGAATTCTTGGTTGATGAGCAGAGCTCAGACCTCACAACCATAAAGGGCAATGGGTTCTATAACTGATTCAAGTATTTTTTGCCAAATCCTAATTGGTATGTCAAATTTTATGTTCCTTTTGATAGCATAGAAGGCCCTTCTTGCCTTGTCTCTCAGCTCGTTCACAGCTTTGTGGAAGTTACCTGTGGCGCTGATGTTTAGGCCGAGGTATGTATAATTTTTTTGTGTGCTCTAGGGCAACAGTGTCTAGATGGAATTTGTATTTGTGGTCCTGACTGTACCTTTTTTGGAACACCATTATATTTGTCTTACTGTTAGGGCCCAGGTCTGACAGAATCTGTGCAGAAGATCTACGTAGGTGCTGCTGTAGGCTCTCTCTCTCTCTCTCTCTCTCTCTCTCTCTCTCTCTCTCTCTCTCTCTCTCTCTCTCTCTCTCTCTCTCTCTCTCTCTCTCTCTCTCTCTCTCTCTCTCTCTCTCTCTCTCTCTCTGTCTCTCTCTCTCTCTCTCTCTCTCTCTCTCTCTCTCTCTCTCTCTCTGTCTCTCTCTGTCTCTCTCTCTCTCTCTCTCTCTCTCTCTCTCTCTCTCTCTCTCTCTCTCTCTCTCTCTCTCTCTCTCTCTCTCTCTCTGTCTCTCTCTCTGTCTCTCTCTCTCTCTCTCTCTCTCGTCTCTCTCTCTGTCTCTCTGTCTCTCTCTCTCTCTCTCTCTCTCTCTCTCTCTCTCTCTCTCTCTCTCTCTCTCTCTCTCTCTCTCTCTCAGCACAACAGAATAAACTCTGGTCACAGCACATCAGCACAGTGGGCAGCGGCAGTTTGATTGACAGATGGGGCCAGCATCTTGACACCAGTCCATGCCCCCGTCATCATCGCTGATCGTCCCACGCTGGCCTTGGAAGTGACAGATGCCCGCGGAGCCATTTACTCCTGTTGGTTTAGAGCCCTCCATCACAGTGCCAGTCTCTCTCTCTCTCTGTCTCTGTCTCTGTCTCTGTCTTTGTTTCTGTTTCTGTCTCTGTCTTTCCAAACAGAGAGATCCATATCTCCTGCCATTCCTCCTCCTCCTCCTCCTCTTCCTTCTCCTCCTCACCCTCTTCCTCCTTCTCCTTCCCCTCTTACTCCTCCCTCTCTTCCTCCTCCTCCTCTCGTTACCATAAATCAGAGGAAATATGAAGGAACTTAATTAGCTGAATTGCTATGTTTGCTCTAATATAACGCGGATCACTCCAGTGCTTGAGATTCTGCTGATAGGGTAAAACAGATGGCCCACTTATATTCCAGCTGAAAGATTGTTTGGGGAAAGTCGGGGACAGGAGATGGGGTGGGTCGGGGTAGTGGGGGTCTGTTATCTTTTGACGTCAGGAATTTGTGCTTGAATTACTTGTGTTTTCAAGCTCTTTTGCAAAGCCAAGGCTAAGGGGAATTAATAAGGTATGTACATCCCATGCTAGGCTAGCACTAAACAGCAAGATACATATTTGTTATTGACTCAGTCACTGCAATAACAATATTGTGAGGTGTTGTGTCACATATTGTTTATGCAGTATTACTGGTGCATCAGATGAGTATGGAGCATCTCCAACTGCAGTAGCATCCCATGCTAACAGCACAGGTGGCTGCTGAGGGGAGGACGGCTCATAATAATGGCTGGAACGGAGCAAATGGAATGGCATCAAACACCTGGAAACCATGGAAACCATGTGTTTGATGTATTTGATACCATTCCACTGATTCCGCTCCAGTCATTAACACAAGCCTGTTCTCCCCAATGAAGGTGCCACCAACCTCCTGTGGCTAGCAGTAACCATGCGATACACCATTGAGATAGCACCACTACATAATGTCCTGTTATATGTTGTTCACTGGTAGAACAGGTTCTGCTGCATCAGACTAGTACAGAGACTAGTACAGAGACTGCCAGTACAGAGACTAGTACAGAGTCTCCACCATCCACCTGCCAGTACAGAGACTAGTACAGAGACTGCCAGTACAGAGACTAGTACAGAGTCTCCACCATCCAACTGCCAGTACAGAGACTAGTACAGAGACTGCCAGTACAGAGACTGGTACAGAGTCTCCACCATCCACCTGCCAGTACAGAGACTAGTACAGAGTCTCCACCATCCACCTGCCAGTACAGAGACTAGTACAGAGTCTCCACCATCCACCTGCCAGTACAGAGACTAGTACAGAGTCTCCACCATCCACCTGCCAGTACAGAGACTAGTACAGAGTCTCCACCATCCACCTGCCAGTACAGAAACTAGTACAGACTGTCTCCACCTGCCAGGTGCCTAGCTCACTCTTAATCCTCCCACCTCTGATTAAACACAGGCTGCCCAGCCTGCTGGCTGCACAAGGTCATCCTTCTGTCACTCTCATAATAACACTGTGTCCCAAATGGCACCCTATCCCCTAAATAGTGCACCTCTTCCCATAGGGCTCTGATCAAAAGTAGTGCACTATGTAGGGAATAGGGTGCCACTTGGGGAGCGCAAAGGACTGTGTACTGTACAAACATGTCCACCTTCCCACTGATGGTCCTCTCAAGGCTGTCACAGTTTAAGTGTGTGTGTGTGTGTGTGTGTGTGTGTGTGTGTGTGTGTGTGTGTGTGTGTGTGTGTGTGTGTGTGTGTGTGTGTGTGTGTGTGTGTGTGTGTGTGTGTGTGTGTGTGTGTGTGTGTGTGTGTGTGTGTGTGTGTGTGTGTGGACATGTTTATCTATTCTTGTGGGGACCAGAAAACCCCACAAGAATAGTAAACCAACAAAGATTTGACCAACTGGGGACATGTTGTTAGTCCCCACAAGGTCAAATGCTATTTCCAGGGGGTTTAGGGTTAAGATTAGAATTAGTGTTAGGGTTAGAATTCGTTTTATGGTTAGGGTTAGGAGCTAGGGTTAGGTTTTATGGTTAGGGTTAGGTTTAGGGTTAGTGAAAATAGGATTTTGAGCGATACTTATTGTGTGTCCTCACAAGGTTAGCTGTACAAGACTGTGTGTGTGTGTGTGTGTGTGTGTGTGTGTGTGTGTGTGTGTGTGTGTGTGTGTGTGTGTGTGTGTGTGTGTGTGTGTGTGTGTGTGTGTGTGTGTGTGTGTGTGTGTGTGTGTGTGTGTGTGTGTGTGTGTGTGTGTGTGTGTGTGTGTGTGTGTGGTGGGAGATGGGAGATGGAAGAATGTCAATGGGGTAATTGGGTTTAAACGCCTCGTCTTGCCTCGTTTTCCCCCCAAGCTAATGGATTCAGGTTCAGTCAAAAGGCGCTGTCTCCACAGTAATGGCGTTTGCCATTCCGGATGTGTGTCTAGGGTGCCTCTTGTGACGTGTGTAAGTCCACAGGGTGCCTTTCGCTATGTGTGTGTACAGGGGTGCCTTACCTTGAAATGTCAAAGGTACCAAGCCATCTGTTCACTGGGCTGACTGGTCTACATAACCTTCATCTTACCTCTTGTGGTTGAACGAGGTGTGTGTGTAGGGATGCCTGTGTGTTTGGCGGTAGACGTTGCCACTTTCTTTAGCGACTCCTCTGTAAGCTCTGTGGACAGCACGCTAGCTCTCCCAGTGAATACGGTCAACAGTAGATGAGTACCGCTGTTCAGGCGCTGGAGTAAGTATGCTGATATGTTAACAACGCTGTGTAGCGTTTTGTTTTTCCAGCCCAGTCCTGGCTTCCATAATCTCCTTCACACTCCCTTGTTGCTGAGGCACTGCCTCTTTCAAATGCTCGGCTTTCCCTCCCCGTAATATAGGTGTCTATTAGTGCTCCCTTTTCATGTGTTATCTTCATAGGATGTTTGGTAGCATTGTGAGACAGGCATCCAACAGTCTGCTGTGCATTTATATGTGCCAAGTGGCTAAAGCCGCAGTAGTCTGGCTCCAGTCGCTATCAGTCTGGCTCACACTTGAAACAGATGAGTAGCTTCAATATTCAACAATATCCCTTCATACAATCGCCTCTTTGTATGATTTTAAACCCACTTTTATGAATGTTGTTTACACTACACCATCAAAGTAGCGTGAAGTAGGGCGAAGACTCCCATCTCCAGTGAACCGCGGAGATAATGGCGGAGATATCTCTAAGACTTGGAGGTGAAGGAAGGCACAACTTTTGGAATTCATTACTTTGATTTCCTGTTGCTATGACTCTTTACATGGCATTTTGATTTGAGAGACCTTTGATATTTGGAGGATCCCCGACGAGGAAACTTTGTGAAAGCAGTTTACGTCCTCCCCTGCATTTCTCTTGGAGGAGTTAGCTTGTATCCCCTCACCGCTTGCTTTCATGTCTGACCAGATAGCTCTGTTGAGGTGAGACTGAGGTCAATTGGTTCTGTCAGACTTCTTGTAAATACTGGAGTGGATGTGAATAGACTGATAACTACTTTACAGTACATTCTATACTTCCTATATATTGTAGTATATTTGTTCTTTACATAGTTCAACCAAATTACAAAATGACATATTGGTTTCCTTACCTTGTAAGCAGCCTATGGACAAGTTATGACTGCAATCCATGCTTTGGTTTAGTTTCCCTGGCACTCTTTCCACATGCTAACGTTTTAGCATTTGTGGCACATGTTCCATTCAAGTCATGGGACCGATATTGGCATTTTTTGCGCATCATGTCCAAATCCTCCGAAAGTATCTAAAATTGATTATGAAGCTCACTATAGTCACGTATAGATTATTTGAACATGATGCGCAAAAACTTCTAATATCAGTCCCATAAATTGAATGGGATTTGTGCCACAAATGCTAAAATGTTAGGATTTGGAAACCTTGTCCATAGACTGCTTAGAGGGTAAGGAAACCAATGTGTAATTTGCATGAACTATCCCTAAGCAAACGCTTATTTTTATCCACCCTTTTACGCTTTTGGCTTAGTCATGACAGAGAATTCACAGCTGGAATTTCTCATGGTTGCCATTGTGACCTTTGAGTTTGGGATGACTCCATACATTTCCTCTCTTCTCTTTGAGAGATATTCCTAAAGGCTAGATATCTCATACCATAGACAACACTGGTGGATATGTAATTAGAAGGGAGGAACCTGAGGAACAACAGAGTGTAGAACTAACAGTCCCGTGTCTTTTTAATGAGTGAGTTGTCATCACTCTGTGGTTCTATCCTCTTCCCCAGGTGGGCTAGAATACGGAGCCCCACCCAGAAGCGTGACAGAAGTTTTTGTGTTTGGTGCTTGACATTGGTATGTATAAATCTCTTATACATGTAAGTGAAACTTTGGCACACGACCACACGACCACACACACGACCACACGCACGCACAAACTATTACC
>NC_092110.1:31705469-31727969 GCF_045679555.1 Salvelinus alpinus
ATAATATGGTACCCCCCTCCCCCACCTCTAATAATATGGTACACCTCCCCCCACCTCTAATAATATGGTACCTCTCCCCCCACCTCTAGTAATATGGTACCCCTCCCCCCACCTCTAATAATATGGTACCTCTCCCCCCACCTCTAGTCATATGGTACCCCTCCCCCCACCTCTAATAATATGGTACCCCTCTCCTCACACCTCTAATAATATGGTACCCCTCTCCCCCCACCTCTAATAATATGGTACCCCTCCCCCCACCTCTAATAATATGGTACCCCTCTCCTCACACCTCTAATAATATGGTACCCCTCTCCCCCCACCTCTAATAATATGGTACCCCTCTCCCCCCACCTCTAATAATATGGTACCCCTCCTCACACCTCTAATAATATGGTACCCCTCCCCCACCTCTAATAATATGGTACCCCTCCCCCACCTCTAATAATATGGTACCCCTCCTCACACCTCTAATAATATGGTACCCCTCCCCCCACCTCTAATAATATGGTACCCCTCCCCCCACCTCTAGTAATATGGTACCCCTCCTCACACCTCTAATAATATGGTACCCCTCCTCACACCTCTAATAATATGGTACCCCTCTCCCCCCACCTCTAATAATATGGTACCCCTCCCCCCACCTCTAATAATATGGTACCCCTCCTCACACCTCTAATAATATGGTACCCCTCCTCACACCTCTAATAATATGGTACCCCTCTCCCCCCACCTCTAATAATATGGTACCCCTCCTCCCACCTCTAGTAATATGGTACCCCTCTCCCCCCACCTCTAGTAATATGGTACCCCTCCCCCCACCTCTAGTAATATGGTACCCCTCCCCCCACCTCTAGTAATATGGTACCCCTCTCCCCCCACCTCTAGTAATATGGTACCCCTCCCCCCACCTCTAGTAATATGGTACACCTCTCCCCACCTCTAGTAATATGGTACCCCTCCTCACACCTCTAATAATATGGTACCCCTCCCCCCACCTCTAGTAATATGGTACCCCTCCTCCCACCTCTAGTAAAATGGTACCTCTCCCCCCACCTCTAGTAATATGGTACCCCTCCTCCCACCTCTAGTAATATGGTACACCTCCTCCCAACTCTAGTAAAATGGTACCCCTCCCCCCACCTCTAGTAATATGGTACCCCTCCTCCCACCTCTAGTAATATGGTACCCCTCCCCCACCTCTAGTAATATGGTACCCCTCTCCCCACCTCTAGTAATATGGTACCCCTCCCCCCACCTCTAGTAATATGGTACCTCTCCCCCCACCTCTAGTAATATGGTACCCCTCCCCCCACCTCTAATAATATGGTACCCCTCCTCCCACCTCTAGTAATATGGTACCCCTCCCCCCACCTCTAGTAATATGGTACCCCTCCCCCCACCACTAGTAATATGGTACCCCTCTCCCCCACATCTAGTAATATGGTACCCCTCCCCCCACCTCTAGTAATATGGTACCCCTCCCCCACCTCTAGTAATAGGTACCCCTCCCCACCTCTAGGAATATGGTACCTCTCCCCCCACCTCTAGTAATATGGTACCCCTCCCCCCACCTCTAGTAATATGGTACCCCTCCTCCCACCTCTAGTAATATGGTACCCCTCCTCCCACATCTAGTAATATGGTACCTCTCCCCCCACCTCTAGTAATATGGTACCCCTCCTCCCACCTCTAGTAATATGGTACCCTCTCCCCCCACCTCTAGTAATATGGTACCCCTCCTCCCACCTCTAGTAATATGGTACCCCTCCCCCCACCTCTAGTAATATGGTACCCCTCCTCCCACCTCTAGTAATATGGTACCCCTCCTCCCACCTCTAGTAATATGGTACCCCTCCTCCCACCTCTAATAATATGGTACCCCTCCTCCCACCTCTAGTAATATGGTACCCCTCCTCCCACCTCTAGTAATATGGTACCCCTCCTCCCACCTCTAGTAATATGGTACCCCTCCCCCCACCTCTAGTAATATGGTACCCATCCTCCCACCTCTAGTAATATGGTACCCCTCCCCCCACCTCTAGTAATATGGTACCCCTCCCCCCACCTCTAGTAATATGGTACCCCTCTCCCCCCACATCTAGTAATATGGTACACCTCCCCCCACCTCTAGTAATATGGTACCCCTCTCCCCCACATCTAGTAATATGGTACCCCTCCCCCACCTCTAGTAATATGGTACCCCTCCCCCCACATCTAGTAATATGGTACCCCTCTCCCCCCACATCTAGTAATATGGTACCCCTCCTCCCACCTCTAGTAATATGGTACCCCTCCCCCCACCTCTAGTAATATGGTACCCATCCTCCCACCTCTAGTAATATGGTACCCCTCCTCCCACCTCTAGTAATATGGTACCCCTCCTCCCACCTCTAATAATATGGTACCCCTCCTCCCACCTCTAGTAATATGGTACCTCTCCCCCCACCTCTAGTAATATGGTACCCCTCCCCCCACCTCTAGTAATATGGTACCCCTCCTCCCACCTCTAGTAATATGGTACCCCTCCCCCCACCTCTAGTAATATGGGACCTCTCCTCCCACCTCTAGTAATATGGTACACCTCCCCCCACATCTAGTAATATGGTACCCCTCCTCCCACCTCTAGTAATATGGTACCCCTCCTCCCACCTCTAGTAATATGGTACCCCTCTCCCCCCACATCTAGTAATATGGTACCCCTCCCCCCACCTCTAGTAATATGGTACCCCTCCTCCCACCTCTAGTAATATGGTACCCCTCTCCCCCCACATCTAGTAATATGGTACACCTCCCCCCACATCTAGTAATATGGTACCCCTCCCCCCACCTCTAATAATATGGTACCCCTCCCCCACCTCTAGTAATATGGTACCCCTCTCCCCCCACATCTAGTAATATGGTACCCCTCCCCCCACCTCTAGTAATATGGTACCCCTCTCCCCCCACATCTAGTAATATGGTACCCCTCCCCCCACCTCTAGTAATATGGTACCCCTCTCCCCCCACATCTAGTAATATGGTACCCCTCCCCCCACCTCTAGTAATATGGTACCCCTCTCCTCCCACCTCTAGTAATATGGTACCCCTCCCCCCACCTCTAGTAATATGGTACCCCTCTCCCCCCACATCTAGTAATATGGTACCCCTCTCCCCCCACATCTAGTAATATGGTACCCCTCCCCCACCTCTAGTAATATGGTACCCCTCTCCCCCACCTCTAGTAATATGGTACCCCTCTCCCCCCACATCTAGTAATATGGTACCCCTCCCCCCACCTCTAGTAATATGGTACCCCTCTCCCCCCACCTCTAGTAATATGGTACCCCTCTCCCCCCACATCTAGTAATATGGTACCCCTCCCCCCACCTCTAGTAATATGGTACCCCTCTCCCCCCACCTCTAGTAATATGGTACCCCTCTCCCCCCACATCTAGTAATATGGTACCCCTCCCCCCACCTCTAGTAATATGGTACCCCTCTCCCCCCACATCTAGTAATATGGTACCCCTCTCCCCCCACATCTAGTAATATGGTACCCCTCCCCCCACCTCTAGTAATATGGTACCCCTCTCCCCCCACCTCTAGTAATATGGTACCCCTCTCCCCCCACATCTAGTAATATGGTACCCCTCCCCCCACCTCTAGTAATATGGTACCCCTCTCCCCCCACATCTAGTAATATGGTACCCCTCCCCCCACCTCTAGTAATATGGTACCCCTCTCCCCCCACATCTAGTAATATGGTACCCCTCTCCCCCCACATCTAGTAATATGGTACCCCTCCCCCCACCTCTAGTAATATGGTACCCCTTTCCCCCCACATCTAGTAATATGGTACCCCTCTCCCCCCACATCTAGTAATATGGTACCCCTCTCCCCCCACATCTAGTAATATGGTACCCCTCCCCCCACCTCTAGTAATATGGTACCCCTCTCCCCACCTCTAGTAATATGGTACCCCTCTCCCCCCACATCTAGTAATATGGTACCCCTCCCCCCACCTCTAGTAATATGGTACCCCTCTCCCCCCACCTCTAGTAATATGGTACCCCTCTCCCCCCACATCTAGTAATATGGTACCCCTCCCCCCACCTCTAGTAATATGGTACCCCTCTCCCCCCACATCTAGTAATATGGTACCCCTCTCCCCCCACATCTAGTAATATGGTACCCCTCCCCCCACCTCTAGTAATATGGTACCCCTTTCCCCCCACATCTAGTAATATGGTACCCCTCTCCCCCCACATCTAGTAATATGGTACCCCTCTCCCCCCACATCTAGTAATATGGTACCCCTCCCCCCACCTCTAGTAATATGGTACCCCTCTCCCCCCACCTCTAGTAATATGGTACCCCTCTCCCCCCACATCTAGTAATATGGTACCCCTCCCCCCACCTCTAGTAATATGGTACCCCTCTCCCCCCACCTCTAGTAATATGGTACCCCTCTCCCCCCACATCTAGTAATATGGTACCCCTCCCCCCACCTCTAGTAATATGGTACCCCTCTCCCCCCACATCTAGTAATATGGTACCCCTCCCCCCACCTCTAGTAATATGGTACCCCTCTCCCCCCACCTCTAGTAATATGGTACCCCTCCTCCCACCTCTAGTAATATGGTACCCCTCCTCCCACCTCTAGTAATATGGTACCCCTCCTCCCACCTCTAGTAATATGGTACCCCTCCTCCCACCTCTAGTAATATGGTACCCCTCCTCCCACCTCTAGTAATATGGTACCCCTCCTCCCACCTCTAGTAATATGGTACCCCTCCTCCCACCTCTAGTAATATGGTACCCCTCCTCCCACCTCTAGTAATATGGTACCCCTCCCCCCACCTCTAGTAATATGGTACCCCTCCTCCCGCCTCTAGTAATATGGTACCCCTCCCACCACCTCTAGTAATATGGTACCTCTCCCACCACCTCTAGTAATATGGTACCCCTCCTCCCACCTCTAGTAATATGGTACCCCTCCCACCACCTCTAGTAATATGGTACCTCTCCCACCACCTCTAGTAATATGGTACCTCTCCTCCACCTCTAGTAATATGGTACCCCTCCTCCACCTCTAGTAATATGGTACCCCTCCTCCCACCTCTAGTAATATGGTACCCCTCCCACCACCTCTAGTAATATGGTACCTCTCCCACCACCTCTAGTAATATGGTACCCCTCCTCCCACCTCTAGTAATATGGAACCCCTCCCCCCACCTCTAGTAATATGGTACCCCTCCTCCCACCTCTAGTAATATGGTACCCCTCCTCCCACCTCTAGTAATATGGTACCTCTCCCCCCACATCTAGTAATATGGCACCCCTCCTCCCACCTCTAGTAATATGGTACCCCTCCCCCCACCTCTAGTAATATGGTACCCCTCCCCCCACCTCTAGTAATATGGTACCCCTCCTCCCACCTCTAATAATATGGTACCCCTCCCCCCACCTCTAGTAATATGGTACCCCTCCCCCCACCTCTAGTAATATGGTACCCCTCCTCCCACCTCTAATAATATGGTACCCCTCCCCCCACCTCTAATAATATGGTACCCCTCCTCCCACCTCTAGTAATATGGTACGTCTCCCCCCACCTCTAGTAATATGGTACGTCTCCCCCCACCTCTAGTAATATGGTACCCCTCCTCCCACCTCTAATAATATGGTACCCCTCCCCCCACCTCTAGTAATATGGTACCCCTCCCCCCACCTCTAGTAATATGGTACCCCTCCTCCCACCTCTAATAATATGGTACCCCTTCCCCCACCTCTAATAATATGGTACCCCTCCTCCCACCTCTAGTAATATGGTACGTCTCCCCCCACCTCTAGTAATATGGTACCCCTCCCACCACCTCTAATAATATGGTACCCCTCCTCCCAACTCTAGTAATATGGTACCTCTCCCCCCACCTCTAGTAATATGGTACCCCTCCTCCCACCTCTAGTAATATGGTACCTCTCCCCCCACAACTAGTAATATGGTACCCCTCCTCCCACCTCTAGTAATATGGTACCTCTCCCCCATCTCTAGTAATATGGTACGTCTCCCCCCACCTCTCAGTAATATGGTACCCCTCCCCCCACCTCTAATAATATGGTACCCCTCCTCCCAACTCTAGTAATATGGTACCTCTCCCCCAACAACTAGTAATATGGTACCCCTCCTCCCACCTCTAGTAATATGGTACCTCTCCCCCATCTCTAGTAATATGGTACCTCTCCCCCCACCTCTAGTAATATGGTACCTTTCCCCCCACCTCTAGTAATATGGTACCTCTCCCCCACCTCTAGTAATATGGTACCCCTCCTCCCACCTCTAGTAATATGGTACCTCTCCCCCCACCTCTAGTAATATGGTACCCCTCCTCCCACCTCTAGTAATATGGTACCCCTCCCCCCACCTCTAGTAATATGGTACCTCTCCCCCCACCTCTAGTAATATGGTACCCCTCTCTCCCCACCTCTAGTAATATGGTACCCCTCCCCCCACCTCTAGTAATATGGTACCCCTCCCCCCACCTCTAGTAATATGGTACCCCTCCTCCCACCTCTAGTAATATGGTACCCCTCCTCCCACCTCTAGTAATATGGTACCCCTCCTCCCACCTCTAGTAATATGGTACCCCTCCTCCCACCTCTAGTAATATGGTACCCCTCCTCCCACCTCTAGTAATATGGTACCCCTCCCCCCACCTCTAGTAATATGGTACCCCTCCTCCCACCTCTAGTAATATGGTACACCTCCCCCCACCTCTAGTAATATGGTACCCCTCTCCCCCCACATCTAGTAATATGGTACCCCTCCTCCCACCTCTAGTAATATGGTACCCCTCCCCCCACCTCTAGTAATATGGTACCTCTCCCCCCACCTCTAGTAATATGGTACCCCTCCCCCCACCTCTAGTAATATGGTACCCCTCTCCCCCCACCTCTAGTAATATGGTACCCCTCCTCCCACATCTAGTAATATGGTACCCCTCCACCCACCTCTAGTAATATGGTACCCCTCCCCCCACCTCTAGTAATATGGTACCCCTCTCCCCCCACATCTAGTAATATGGTACCCCTCCTCCCACCTCTAGTAATATGGTACCCCTCCCCCCACCTCTAGTAATATGGTACCTCTCCCCCCACCTCTAGTAATATGGTACCCCTCCCCCCACCTCTAGTAATATGGTACCCCTCTCCCCCCACCTCTAGTAATATGGTACCCCTCCTCCCACATCTAGTAATATGGTACCCCTCCACCCACCTCTAGTAATATGGTACCCCTCCTCCCACCTCTAGTAATATGGTACCCCTCTCCCCCCACCTCTAGTAATATGGTACCCCTCCTCCCACCTCTAGTAATATGGTACCCCTTCCCCCCACCTCTAGTAATATGGTACCCCTCCTCCCACCTCTAGTAATATGGTACCCCTCTCCCCCCACCTCTAGTAATATGGTACCCCTCCTCCCACCTCTAGTAATATGGTACCCCTCCTCCCACCTCTAGTAATATGGTACCCCTCCTCCCACCTCTAGTAATATGGTACGTCTCCCCCCACCTCTAATAATATGGTACCCCTCCCCCCACCTCTAGTAATATGGTACCCCTCCTCCCACCTCTAATAATATGGTACCCCTCCCCCCACCTCTAATAATATGGTACCCCTCCTCCCACCTCTAGTAATATGGTACGTCTCCGCCCACCTCTAGTAATATGGTACGTCTCCCCCCACCTCTAGTAATATGGTACCCCTCCTCCCACCTCTAATAATATGGTACCCCGCCCCCCACCTCTAGTAATATGGTACCCCTCCCCCCACCTCTAGTAATATGGTACCCCTCCTCCCACCTCTAATAATATGGTACCCCTCCCCCCACCTCTAATAATATGGTACCCCTCCTCCCACCTCTAGTAATATGGTACGTCTCCCCCCACCTCTAGTAATATGGTACCCCTCCCCCCACCTCTAATAATATGGTACCCCTCCTCCCAACTCTAGTAATATGGTACCTCTCCCCCCACCTCTAGTAATATGGTACCCCTCCTCCCACCTCTAGTAATATGGTACCCCTCCTCCCAACTCTAGTAATATGGTACCTCTCCCCCCACAACTAGTAATATGGTACCCCTCCTCCCACCTCTAGTAATATGGTACCTCTCCCCCATCTCTAGTAATATGGTACGTCTCCCCCCACCTCTAGTAATATGGTACCCCTCCCCCCACCTCTAATAATATGGTACCCCTCCTCCCAACTCTAGTAATATGGTACCTCTCCCCCCACAACTAGTAATATGGTACCCCTCCTCCCACCTCTAGTAATATGGTACCTCTCCCCCATCTCTAGTAATATGGTACCTCTCCCCCCACCTCTAGTAATATGGTACCTTTCCCCCCACCTCTAGTAATATGGTACCTCTCCCCCACCTCTAGTAATATGGTACCCCTCCTCCCACCTCTCGTAATATGGTACCTCTCCCCCCACCTCTAGTAATATGGTACCCCTCCTCCCACCTCTAGTAATATGGTACCCCTCCTCCCCCCACCTCTAGTAATATGGTACCTCTCCCCCCACCTCTAGTAATATGGTACCCCTCTCCCCCCACCTCTAGTAATATGGTACCCCTCCCCCCACCTCTAGTAATATGGTACCCCTCCCCCCACCTCTAGTAATATGGTACCCCTCTCCCTCCACCTCTAGTAATATGGTACCCCTCCCCCTACCTCTAGTAATATGGTACCCCTCCTCCCACCTCTAGTAATATGGTACCCCTCCTCCCACCTCTAGTAATATGGTACCTCTCCCCCCACCTCTAGTAATATGGTACCCCTTCCCCCACCTCTAGTAATATGGTACCCCTCCTCCACCTCTAGTAATATGGTACCCCTCCTCCCACCTCTAGTAATATGGTACCTCTCCCCCCACCTCTAGTAATATGGTACCCCTCCTCCACCTCTAGTAATATGGTACCTCTCCTCCCACCTCTAGTAATATGGTACCTCTCCCCCCACCTCTAGTAATATGGTACCCCTCCCCCCACCTCTAGTAATATGGTACACCTCCCCCACCTCTAGTAATATGGTACCCCTCCTCCCACCTCTAGTAATATGGTACCCCTCCTCCCACCTCTAGTAATATGGTACCTCTCCCCCCACCTCTAGTAATATGGTACCCCTTCCCCCACCTCTAGTAATATGGTACCCCTCCTCCACCTCTAGTAATATGGTACCCCTCCTCCCACCTCTAGTAATATGGTACCTCTCCCCCCACCTCTAGTAATATGGTACCCCTCCTCCACCTCTAGTAATATGGTACCTCTCCCCCCACCTCTAGTAATATGGTACCCCTCCTCCCACCTCTAGTAATATGGCACCCCTCCCCCCACCTCTAGTAATATGGTACCCCTCCTCCCACCTCCACCCCTCCCCCCACCTCTAGTAATATGGTACCCCTCCTCCCACCTCTAGTAATATGGTACCCCTCCTTCCACCTCTAGTAATATGGTACCTCTCCCCCCACCTCTAGTAATATGGTACCCTTCCCCCCACCTCTAGTAATATGGTACCCCTCTCCCCCCACCTCTAGTAATATGGTACCTCTCCCCCCACCTCTAGTAATATGGTACCCCTCCTCCACCTCTAGTAATATGGTACCCCTCCTCCCACCTCTAGTAATATGGTACCCCTCCTCCCACCTCTAGTAATATGGTACCTCTCCCCCCACCTCTAGTAATATGGTACCCCTCCCCCCACCTCTAGTAATATGGTACCCCTCCTCCCAACTCTAGTAATATGGTACCCCTCCTCCACCTCTAGTAATATGGTACCTCTCCCCCCACCTCTAGTAATATGGTACCCCTCCCCCCACCTCTAATAATATGGTACCCCTCTTCCCACCTCTAGTAATATGGTACCCCTCCTCCCACCTCTAGTAATATGGTACCTCTCCCCCCACACCTCTAGTAATATGGTACCCCTCCTCCCAACTCTAGTAATATGGTACCCCTCCTCCCACCTCTAGTAATATGGTACCCCTCCTCCCAACTCTAGTAATATGGTACCCCTCCTCCCACCTCTAGTAATATGGTACCCCTCCTCCCACCTCTAGTAATATGGTACCCCTCCCCCCACCTCTAATAATATGGTACCCCTCCTCCCACCTCTAGTAATATGGTACCCCTCCTCCCAACTCTAGTAATATGGTACCCCTCCTCCCACCTCTAGTAATATGGTACCCCTCCCCCCACCTCTAATAATATGGTACCCCTCCTCCCACCTCTAGTAATATGGTACCCCTCCTCACACCTCTAGTAATATTGTACCCCTCCTCCCACCTCTAGTAATATGGCACCCCTCCCCCCACATCTAGTAATATGGTACCCCTCCTCCCACCTCTAGTAATATGGTACCCCTCCTCACACCTCTAGTAATATTGTACCCCTCCTCCCACCTCTAGTAATATGGTACCCCTCCCCCCACCTCTAGTAATATGGTACCCCTCCCCCCACCTCTAGTAATATGGTACCCCTCCCCCCACCTCTAGTAACATGGTACCCCTCCTCCACATCTAGTAATATGGTACACCTCCCCCCACCTCTAGTAAAATGGTACCCCTCCCCCCACCTCTAGTAATATGGTACCCCTCTCCCCCCACATCTAGTAATATGGTACCCCTCCCCCCACCTCTAGTAATATGGTACCCCTCCCCCCACCTCTAGTAATATGGTACCCCTCCTCCCACCTCTAGTAATATGGTACCCCTCCTCCCACCTCTAGTAATATGGTACCCCTCCTCCCACCTTTAGTAATATGGTACCTCTCCCCCCACCTCCAGTAATATGGTACCTCTCCCCCCACCTCTAGTAATATGGTACACCTCCTCCCACCTCTAGTAATATGGTACCTCTCCCCCCACCTCTAGTAATATGGTACCCCTCCTCCCACATCTAGTAATATGGTACCCCTCCTCCCACCTCTAGTAATATGGTACCCCTCCTCCCACCTCTAGTAATATGGTACCCCTCTCCCCCCACCTCTAGTAATATGGTACCCCTCCTCCCACCTCTAGTAATATGGTACCCCTCCCCCCACCTCTAGTAATATGGTACCCCTCCCCCCACCTCTAGTAATATGGTACCCCTCCTCCCACCTCTAGTAATATGGTACCCCTCCTCCCACCTCTAGTAATATGGTACCCCTCCTCCCACCTTTAGTAATATGGTACCTCTCCCCCCACCTCTAGTAATATGGTACCCCTCCCCCCACCTCTAGTAATATGGTACACCTCCTCCACCTCTAGTAATATGGTACCCCTCCCCCCACCTCTAGTAATATGGTACCCCTCCTCCCACCTCTAGTAATATGGTACCCCTCCTCCCACCTCTAGTAATATGGTACCCCTCCTCCACCTCTAGTAATATGGTACCCCTCCTCCCACCTCCAGTAATATGGTACCCCTCCCCCCACCTCTAGTAATATGGTACCCCTCCCCCCACCTCTAGTAATATGGTACCCCTCCTCCCACCTCTAGTAATATGGTACCCCTCCTCCCACCTCTAGTAATATGGTACCCCTCCTCCCACCTCTAGTAATATGGTACCCCTCCCCCCACCTCTAGTAATATGGTACCCCTCCCCCACCTCTAGTAATATGGTACCCCTCCTCCCACCTCTAGTAATATGGTACCCCTCCTCCACCTCTAGTAATATGGTAACCCTCCTCCCACCTCCAGTAATATGGTACCCCTCCCCCCACCTCTAGTAATATGGTACCCCTCCCCCACCTCTAGTAATATGGTACCCCTCCTCCCACCTCTAGTAATATGGTACCCCTCCTCCCACCTCTAGTAATATGGTACCCCTCCTCCCACCTCTAGTAATATGGTACCTCTCCTCCCACCTCTAGTAATATGGTACCCTTCCCCCCACCTCTAGTAATATGGTACCCCTCTCCCCCCACCTCTAGTAATATGGTACCTCTCCCCCCACCTCTAGTAATATGGTACCCCTCCTCCACCTCTAGTAATATGGTACCCCTCCTCCCACCTCTAGTAATATGGTACCCCTCCTCCACCTCTAGTAATATGGTACCTCTCCCCCCACCTCTAGTAATATGGTACCCCTCCCCCCACCTCTAGTAATATGGTACCCCTCCTCCCAACTCTAGTAATATGGTACCCCTCCTCCACCTCTAGTAATATGGTACCTCTCCCCCCACCTCTAGTAATATGGTACCCCTCCTCCCAACTCTAGTAATATGGTACCCCTCCCCCACCTCTAGTAATATGGTACCTCTCCTCCCACCTCTAGTAATATGGTACCCCTCCTCCCACCTCTAGTAATATGGCACCCCTCCCCCCACCTCTAGTAATATGGTACCCCTCCCCCACCTCTAGTAATATGGTACCCCTCCTCCCACCTCTAGTAATATGGTACCCCTCCCCCCACCTCTAATAATATGGTACCCCTCCTCCCACCTCTAGTAATATGGTACCCCTCCTCCCACCTCTAGTAATATGGTACCCCTCCTCCACCTCTAGTAATATGGTACCCCTCTCCCCCCACCTCTAGTAATATGGTACCTCTCCCCCCACCTCTAGTAATATGGTACCCCTCTCCCCCACATCTAGTAATATGGTACCCCTCCTCCACCTCTAGTAATATGGTACCCCTCCCCCCACCTCTAGTAATATGGTACCCCTCCTCCCACCTCTAGTAATATGGTACCCCTCCTCCCACCTCTAGTAATATGGTACCCCTCCTCCACCTCTAGTAATATGGTACCCCTCCTCCCACCTCCAGTAATATGGTACCCCTCCCCCCACCTCTAGTAATATGGTACCCCTCCCCCACCTCTAGTAATATGGTACCCCTCCTCCCACCTCTAGTAATATGGTACCCCTCCTCCCACCTCTAGTAATATGGTACCCCTCCTCCCACCTCTAGTAATATGGTACCCCTCCCCCCACCTCTAGTAATATGGTACCCCTCCCCCACCTCTAGTAATATGGTACCCCTCCTCCCACCTCTAGTAATATGGTACCCCTCCTCCACCTCTAGTAATATGGTAACCCTCCTCCCACCTCCAGTAATATGGTACCCCTCCCCCCACCTCTAGTAATATGGTACCCCTCCTCCCACCTCTAGTAATATGGTACCCCTCCTCCCACCTCTAGTAATATGGTACCTCTCCCCCCACCTCTAGTAATATGGTACCCCTCCCCCCAACTCTAGTAATATGGTACCCCTCCTCCCACCTCTAGTAATATGGTACCCCTCCTCCCACCTCTAGTAATATGGTACCCCTCCTCCCACCTCTAGTAATATGGTACCTCTCCTCCCACCTCTAGTAATATGGTACCCCTTCCCCCACCTCTAGTAATATGGTACCCCTCCTCCACCTCTAGTAATATGGTACCCCTCCTCCCACCTCTAGTAATATGGTACCTCTCCCCCCACCTCTAGTAATATGGTACCCCTCCTCCACCTCTAGTAATATGGTACCTCTCCTCCCACCTCTAGTAATATGGTACCTCTCCCCCCACCTCTAGTAATATGGTACCCCTCCCCCCACCTCTAGTAATATGGTACACCTCCCCCCACCTCTAGTAATATGGTACCCCTCCCCCCACCTCTAGTAATATGGTACCCCTCCCCCCACCTCTAGTAATATGGTACCTCTCCCCCCACCTCTAGTAATATGGTACCCCTCCTCCCACCTCTAGTAATATGGTACCCCTCCCCCCACCTCTAGTAATATGGTACCCCTCCCCCCACCTCTAGTAATATGGTACCCCTCCCCCCACCTCTAGTAATATGGTACCTCTCCCCCCACCTCTAGTAATATGGTACCCCTCCCCCCACCTCTAGTAATATGGTACCCCTCCCCCCACCTCTAGTAATATGGTACCCCTCTCCCCCCACCTCTAGTAATATGGTACCTCTCCCCCCACCTCTAGTAATATGGTACCCCTCTCCCCCCACATCTAGTAATATGGTACCCCCCCTCCACCTCTAGTAATATGGTGCCCCCCCCCCCACCTCTAGTAATATGGTACCCCTCCTCCCACCTCTAGTAATATGGTACCCCTCCTCCCACCTCTAGTAATATGGTACCCCTCCTCCACCTCTAGTAATATGGTACCCCTCCTCCCACCTCCAGTAATATGGTACCCCTCCCCCCACCTCTAGTAATATGGTACCCCTCCCCCACCTCTAGTAATATGGTACCCCTCCTCCCACCTCTAGTAATATGGTACCCCTCCTCCCACCTCTAGTAATATGGTACCCCTCCTCCCACCTCTAGTAATATGGTACCCCTCCCCCCACCTCTAGTAATATGGTACCCCTCCCCCACCTCTAGTAATATGGTACCCCTCCTCCCACCTCTAGTAATATGGTACCCCTCCTCCACCTCTAGTAATATGGTAACCCTCCTCCCACCTCCAGTAATATGGTACCCCTCCCCCCACCTCTAGTAATATGGTACCCCTCCCCCACCTCTAGTAATATGGTACCCCTCCTCCCACCTCTAGTAATATGGTACCCCTCCTCCCACCTCTAGTAATATGGTACCCCTCCTCCCACCTCTAGTAATATGGTACCTCTCCTCCCACCTCTAGTAATATGGTACCCTTCCCCCCACCTCTAGTAATATGGTACCCCTCTCCCCCCACCTCTAGTAATATGGTACCTCTCCCCCCACCTCTAGTAATATGGTACCCCTCCTCCACCTCTAGTAATATGGTACCCCTCCTCCCACCTCTAGTAATATGGTACCCCTCCTCCACCTCTAGTAATATGGTACCTCTCCCCCCACCTCTAGTAATATGGTACCCCTCCCCCCACCTCTAGTAATATGGTACCCCTCCTCCCAACTCTAGTAATATGGTACCCCTCCTCCACCTCTAGTAATATGGTACCTCTCCCCCCACCTCTAGTAATATGGTACCCCTCCTCCCAACTCTAGTAATATGGTACCCCTCCCCCACCTCTAGTAATATGGTACCTCTCCTCCCACCTCTAGTAATATGGTACCCCTCCTCCCACCTCTAGTAATATGGCACCCCTCCCCCCACCTCTAGTAATATGGTACCCCTCCCCCACCTCTAGTAATATGGTACCCCTCCTCCCACCTCTAGTAATATGGTACCCCTCCCCCCACCTCTAATAATATGGTACCCCTCCTCCCACCTCTAGTAATATGGTACCCCTCCTCCCACCTCTAGTAATATGGTACCCCTCCTCCACCTCTAGTAATATGGTACCCCTCCTCCCACCTCCAGTAATATGGTACCCCTCCCCCCACCTCTAGTAATATGGTACCCCTCCCCCACCTCTAGTAATATGGTACCCCTCCTCCCACCTCTAGTAATATGGTACCCCTCCTCCACCTCTAGTAATATGGTAACCCTCCTCCCACCTCCAGTAATATGGTACCCCTCCCCCCACCTCTAGTAATATGGTACCCCTCCCCCACCTCTAGTAATATGGTACCCCTCCTCCCACCTCTAGTAATATGGTACCCCTCCTCCCACCTCTAGTAATATGGTACCCCTCCTCCCACCTCTAGTAATATGGTACCTCTCCCCCCACCTCTAGTAATATGGTACCCCTCCCCCCACCTCTAGTAATATGGTACCCCTCCTCCCACCTCTAGTAATATGGTACCCCTCCTCCCACCTCTAGTAATATGGTACCCCTCCTCCCACCTCTAGTAATATGGTACCTCTCCCCCCACCTCTAGTAATATGGTACCCCTCCTCCACCTCTAGTAATATGGTACCTCTCCTCCCACCTCTAGTAATATGGTACCCTTCCCCCCACCTCTAGTAATATGGTACCCCTCTCCCCCCACCTCTAGTAATATGGTACCTCTCCCCCCACCTCTAGTAATATGGTACCCCTCCTCCACCTCTAGTAATATGGTACCCCTCCTCCCACCTCTAGTAATATGGTACCCCTCCTCCACCTCTAGTAATATGGTACCTCTCCCCCCACCTCTAGTAATATGGTACCCCTCCCCCCACCTCTAGTAATATGGTACCCCTCCTCCCAACTCTAGTAATATGGTACCCCTCCTCCACCTCTAGTAATATGGTACCTCTCCCCCCACCTCTAGTAATATGGTACCCCTCCTCCCAACTCTAGTAATATGGTACCCCTCCCCCCACCTCTAGTAATATGGTACCTCTCCTCCCACCTCTAGTAATATGGTACCCCTCCTCCCACCTCTAGTAATATGGCACCCCTCCCCCCACCTCTAGTAATATGGTACCCCTCCCCCACCTCTAGTAATATGGTACCCCTCCTCCCACCTCTAGTAATATGGTACCCCTCCCCCCACCTCTAGTAATATGGTACCCCTCCTCCCACCTCTAGTAATATGGTACCCCTCCTCCCACCTCTAGTAATATGGTACCCCTCCTCCACCTCTAGTAATATGGTACCCCTCCTCCCACCTCCAGTAATATGGTACCCCTCCCCCCACCTCTAGTAATATGGTACCCCTCCCCCACCTCTAGTAATATGGTACCCCTCCTCCCACCTCTAGTAATATGGTACCCCTCCTCCCACCTCTAGTAATATGGTACCCCTCCTCCCACCTCTAGTAATATGGTACCTCTCCCCCCACCTCTAGTAATATGGTACCCCTCCCCCCACCTCTAGTAATATGGTACCCCTCCTCCCACCTCTAGTAATATGGTACCCCTCCTCCCACCTCTAGTAATATGGTACCCCTCCTCCCACCTCTAGTAATATGGTACCTCTCCCCCCACCTCTAGTAATATGGTACCCCTCCTCCACCTCTAGTAATATGGTACATCTCCTCCCACCTCTAGTAATATGGTACCCTTCCCCCCACCTCTAGTAATATGGTACCCCTCTCCCCCCACCTCTAGTAATATGGTACCTCTCCCCCCACCTCTAGTAATATGGTACCCCTCCTCCACCTCTAGTAATATGGTACCCCTCCTCCCACCTCTAGTAATATGGTACCCCTCCTCCACCTCTAGTAATATGGTACCTCTCCCCCCACCTCTAGTAATATGGTACCCCTCCCCCCACCTCTAGTAATATGGTACCCCTCCTCCCAACTCTAGTAATATGGTACCCCTCCTCCACCTCATGTAATATGGTACCTCTCCCCCCACCTCTAGTAATATGGTACCCCTCCTCCCAACTCTAGTAATATGGTACCCCTCCCCCACCTCTAGTAATATGGTACCTCTCCTCCCACCTCTAGTAATATGGTACCCCTCCTCCCACCTCTAGTAATATGGTACCCCTCCCCCCACCTCTAGTAATATGGTACCCCTCCCCCCACCTCTAGTAATATGGTACCCCTCCTCCCACCTCTAGTAATATGGTACCCCTCCCCCCACCTCTAATAATATGGTACCCCTCCTCCCACCTCTAGTAATATGGTACCCCTCTTCCCACCTCTAGTAATATGGTACCTCTCCCCCCACACCTCTAGTAATATGGTACCCCTCCTCCCAACTCTAGTAATATGGTACCCCTCCTCCCACCTCTAGTAATATGGTACCCCTCCTCCCAACTCTAGTAATATGGTACCCCTCCTCCCACCTCTAGTAATATGGTACCCCTCCCCCCACCTCTAATAATATGGTACCCCTCCTCCCACCTCTAGTAATATGGTACCCCTCCTCCCACCTCTAGTAATATGGTACCCCTCCCCCCACCTCTAATAATATGGTACCCCTCCTCCCACCTCTAGTAATATGGTACCCCTCCTCACACCTCTAGTAATATTGTACCCCTCCTCCCACCTCTAGTAATATGGCACCCCTCCCCCCACATCTAGTAATATGGTACCCCTCCTCCCACCTCTAGTAATATGGTACCCCTCCTCACACCTCTAGTAATATTGTACCCCTCCTCCCACCTCTAGTAATATGGTACCCCTCCCCCCACCTCTAGTAATATGGTACCCCTCCCCCCACCTCTAGTAATATGGTACCCCTCCCCCCACATCTAGTAACATGGTACCCCTCCTCCACATCTAGTAATATTGTACCCCTCCTCCCACCTCTAGTAATATGGTACCCCTCCCCCCGGCTCTATTAAAATGGCACCCCTCCCCACACCTCTAGTAATATGGTACCCCTCCCCCCGGCTCTATTAAAATGGCACCCCTCCTCCCACCTCTAGTAATATGGTACCCCTCCCCCCAACTCTATTAAAATGGTACCCCTCCCCCCACCTCTAATAATATGGTACCCCTCTCCCCCACCTCTAGTAATATGGTACCCCTCCCCCCACATCTAATAATATGGTACCCCTCCTCCCACTTCTAGTAATATGGTACCCCTCCCCCCGGCTCTATTAAAATGGCACCCCTCCCCACACCTCTAGTAATATGGTACCCCTCCCCCCAGCTCTATTAAAATGGTACCCCTCCCCCCACCTCTAGTAATATGGTACCCCTCCCCCACCTCTAGTAATATGGTACCCCTCCCCCCACCTCTAGTAATATGGTACCCCTCCTCACACCTCTAGTAATATTGTACCCCTCCTCCCACCTCTAGTAATATGGTACCCCTCCCCCCACATCTAGTAATATGGTACCCCTCCTCCCACCTCTAGTAATATGGTACCCCTCCTCCCACCTCTAATAATATGGTACCCCTCCTCCCACCTCTAGTAATATGGTACCTCTCCCCCCACCTCTAGTAATATGGTACCCCTCCCCCCACCTCTAGTAATATGGTACCCCTCCTCCCACCTCTAGTAATATGGTACCCCTCCTCCCACCTCTAGTAATATGGTACCCCTCCTCCCACCTCTAGTAATATGGTACCTCTCCCCCCACCTCTAGTAATATGGTACCCCTCCTCCACCTCTAGTAATATGGTACCTCTCCTCCCACCTCTAGTAATATGGTACCCTTCCCCCCACCTCTAGTAATATGGTACCCCTCTCCCCCCACCTCTAGTAATATGGTACCTCTCCCCCCACCTCTAGTAATATGGTACCCCTCCTCCACCTCTAGTAATATGGTACCCCTCCTCCCACCTCTAGTAATATGGTACCCCTCCTCCACCTCTAGTAATATGGTACTTCTCCCCCCACCTCTAGTAATATGGTACCCCTCCCCCCACCTCTAGTAATATGGTACCCCTCCTCCCAACTCTAGTAATATGGTACCCCTCCTCCACCTCTAGTAATATGGTACCTCTCCCCCCACCTCTAGTAATATGGTACCCCTCCTCCCAACTCTAGTAATATGGTACCCCTCCCCCACCTCTAGTAATATGGTACCTCTCCTCCCACCTCTAGTAATATGGTACCCCTCCTCCCACCTCTAGTAATATGGTACCCCTCCCCCCACCTCTAGTAATATGGTACCCCTCCCCCACCTCTAGTAATATGGTACCCCTCCTCCCACCTCTAGTAATATGGTACCCCTCCCCCCACCTCTAATAATATGGTACCTCTCCTCCCACCTCTAGTAATATGGTACCCCTCCTCCCACCTCTAGTAATATGGTACCTCTCCCCCCACACCTCTAGTAATATGGTACCCCTCCTCCCAACTCTAGTAATATGGTACCCCTCCTCCCACCTCTAGTAATATGGTACCCCTCCTCCCAACTCTAGTAATATGGTACCCCTCCTCCCACCTCTAGTAATATGGTACCCCTCCCCCCACCTCTAATAATATGGTACCCCTCCTCCCACCTCTAGTAATATGGTACCCCTCCTCCCAACTCTAGTAATATGGTACCCCTCCTCCCACCTCTAGTAATATGGTACCCCTCCCCCCACCTCTAATAATATGGTACCCCTCCTCCCACCTCTAGTAATATGGTACCCCTCCTCACACCTCTAGTAATATTGTACCCCTCCTCCCACCTCTAGTAATATGGCACCCCTCCCCCCACATCTAGTAATATGGTACCCCTCCTCCCACCTCTAGTAATATGGTACCCCTCCTCACACCTCTAGTAATATTGTACCCCTCCTCCCACCTCTAGTAATATGGTACCCCTCCCCCCACCTCTAGTAATATGGTACCCCTCCCCCCACCTCTAGTAATATGGTACCCCTCCCCCCACATCTAGTAACATGGTACCCCTCCTCCACATCTAGTAATATTGTACCCCTCCTCCCACCTCTAGTAATATGGTACCCCTCCCCCCGGCTCTATTAAAATGGCACCCCTCCCCACACCTCTAGTAATATGGTACCCCTCCCCCCGGCTCTATTAAAATGGCACCCCTCCTCCCACCTCTAGTAATATGGTACCCCTCCCCCCAACTCTATTAAAATGGTACCCCTCCCCCCACCTCTAATAATATGGTACCCCTCTCCCCCACCTCTAGTAATATGGTACCCCTCCCCCCACATCTAATAATATGGTACCCCTCCTCACACCTCTAGTAATATTGTACCCCTCCTCCCACCTCTAGTAATATGGCACCCCTCCCCCCACATCTAGTAATATGGTACCCCTCCTCCACATCTAGTAATATTGTACCCCTCCCCCACTTCTAGTAATATGGTACCCCTCCCCCCGGCTCTATTAAAATGGTACCCCTCCTCACACCTCTAGTAATATTGTACCCCTCCCCCCAGCTCTATTAAAATGGTACCCCTCCCCCCACATCTAGTAATATGGTACCCCTCCCCCACCTCTAGTAATATGGTACCCCTCCCCCCACCTCTAGTAATATGGTACCCCTCCTCACACCTCTAGTAATATTGTACCCCTCCTCCCACCTCTAGTAATATGGTACCCCTCCCCCCACATCTAGTAATATGGTACCCCTCCTCCCACCTCTAGTAATATGGTACCCCTCCTCCCACCTCTAGTAATCTGGTACCCCTCCTCCCACCTCTAGTAATATGGCACCCCTCCCCCCACATCTAGTAATATGGTACCCCTCCTCCACATCTAGTAATATGGTACCCCTCCCCCCGGCTCTATTAAAATGGCACCCCTCCCCACACCTCTAGTAATATGGTACCCCTCCCCCCAGCTCTAGTAATATGGTACCCCTCCCCCCAGCTCTATTAAAATGGTACCCCTCCCCCCACCTCTAGTAATATGGTACCCCTCTCCCCCACCTCTAGTAATATGGTACCCCTCCCCCCATCTCTAGTAATATGGTACATCTCCCCACACCTCTAGTAATATGGTACCCCTCCCCACACCTCTAGTAATATGGCACCCTCCCTCACCTCTAGTAATATGGCAGGAATGTCAGGAATGTTCACCAGAGTTGTTGCAGAGATTTTAATGTCCATTTCTCTACCATCAGCCGTGTCCAACGTCGTTTAAGAGAATTTGGCACTACGTCCAACTGGCCTCACAACCGCAGAAATCCAGCCACCCGGACAGCTGATGAAACTGTGGGATTGCACAACCGAAGGACTTCTGCACAGACTGTCAGAAATTGTCTCAGGGAAGCTCATCTGCGTGCTCGTTGTCCTCACCAGGGTCTTGACCTGACTTCAGTTCAGTGTTGAAAGCGGTTTCAATGGGTACCGGACAGATGGCAGACAGAGTGTTTGGCGTGGTGTGGATGAGCGGGTTTGCTGATGTCAACATTGCCCCATGGTGGCGGTGGGGTATGGTATGGGCATTCATAAGCTATGGACAATAAATACAATTGCATTTTATCGATGGCAATTTGAACGCACAAAGGTACCATGACGAGATCTTGAGGACCATTGTCATACCATTCATCCACCGCCATAACCTCATGTTTCAGCATGATAATGCACTGCCCCATGTCGCAAGGATCTCTACACAATTCCTGGAAGCTGAAAATTTCCCTGTACTATGGTACCCCAAAAATGTAATTTTCCCAGACACATCACCCATTGAGCATGTTTGGAATGCTCTGGATCGATGTGTACAACAGTGTGTTTCAGTTCCAGCCAATATCCAGCAACTTCATACAGCCATTGAAGAGGAATGGGGCAACATTCCACAGGCCACAATCAACAGCCTGATCAATTCTATGTGAAGGAGATGTGTCGCACTGCATCAGGCAACATGTGGTCACACCAGATACTGACTGATCTTCTGATCCACGCCCCTACTTTGTTTTTTAAGGTACCTGTGACCAACAGATGCATATCTGTATTCCCAGTCGTGACAACCATAGAATGGTGTCTGATGAATTGATTTCAATTGACTGATTTCCTCATATGAACTGTAACTCAGTAAAATTTAGAAATTGTTATATGTTGCGTTTATATTTTTGTTCAGTGTAGCTAGGCCAGTGAACAAAAAGCAGTGGTATTTAATATTTCTGTTTACTAGTTTTTGTTGATTTCCTGAGTCCTCCGACTTCTGAAAGAGATCCAAAGTGGTCAATAGAGTTGCCCTAGTGACCCCTGACCCCCTCTCTGGCAGCATCTGTATATTGAAGCTGGAAAGCAAAACAAATCTGGTTTTTATATAACCACTTGGACTAATATTTGTGGACACCGACTCCTCCAAGCCTCCAAATCTGGAGTTTTCCCTGCCCATTAGTG